>NC_061802.1:40107893-40136294 GCF_021462225.1 Girardinichthys multiradiatus | reverse complement strand
TTCCTCCCACAAAGCAACCAACCGCCCACCATCAGATCCTCTGCCTGTACTAAAGATCTCAGAGGAAGAGGTAAACAGGCTGTTTCAGCGCATGAAAACAAAGAAAGCTGGACGACCTGATAACGTCTCCCCATCATGTCTGAAAGCCTGCGCACATCAACTTGCTCCGACCTTCACAAGGATCTTCAACAAGTCACTGGAGAAATGTGAGGTCCCCTCCTGCCTCAAACGATCCACCATCATCCCGGTTCCCAAGAAACCCACCATCGTAGGATTAAATGACTACAGGCCTGTAGCCCTGACGTCTGTGGTCATGAAATCCTTTGAGCGGCTGGTGCTGAAGCACCTGAAAGACATCACAGGCCCCCTGCTGGACCCCCTGCAATTTGCTTACCGAGCAAACAGGTCGGCAGATGATGCTGTTAACTTAGGTCTACACTTCATCCTGCAACACCTCAACCACCCAGGGACGTACGCCAGGATCCTGTTTGTAGACTTCAGCTCGGCCTTCAACACCATCATACCAGACATCCTCCACCAGCAGCTCACCCAGCTCAACGTCCCAGCCTCCACCTGTCAGTGGATCAACAGCTTCCTGACAGACCGGCAGCAGCAGGTGAGACTGGGGAGCATCTTCTCCCGATCCAGATCATTAAGTACTGGTGCCCCTCAGGGGTGTGTTCTATCCCCACTCCTCTTCTCTCTAAGAATAAGACCAGAACACTGATCTGCTTCTAAAGGTTACCATTTTTAATTACTTTAATATCAAATAGCATATATCACTTCAGATGATCAGTACAACTTTTTGTAGCTTATACAGTATCTAGTAGCTGTAAGAGGGATATAACCTACAGATGAATGGCTCTCCATATTGTTAAGAGTGATATGTTGCAAATGATGCAATGTTCAGGTTTGCTTATACAACTTCAACATTTTCTGCTTTGAGTATTTTGCTGATCCAGGGCATCATACAAATAATGTGATACATTAATTTAAACAGGACTAAACATATTATTAGAATAAAATGCCTGGTTTAAAGCTTATTTATGTCGTGGCTTTAAAGATTTATGTCATGGCTTTAAAGAATCTTCTGAAGAGTCCATTATTTTATGCTTGTAAAAACAGTCTTCTATTCATATATATACTGTCTTTAGATAATGTTATTACACAGCATAGGATACCCTTTCATTGCAATGCATATTGACACTTCAGCTGTATGGACTGGTCTGAGAAATCTGACTGCCTACAAGAGCCCCTCCACCCATCCTGAACAGAGTCGTCTCATGGCCAACCGTCTGAATGGCTTCTACTGCAGACATGACAAGAAGCTATTCACACCTCAAATCATCCCCTCTACATCCCATTCAGGAACAAATTCCTCCCACAAAGCAACCAACCGCCCACCATCAGATCCTCTGCCTGTACTAAAGATCTCCGAGGAAGAGTTAAAGAGGCTGTTTCAGCGCATGAAAACAAAGAAAGCTGGACGACCTGATAACGTCTCCCCATCATGTCTGAAAGCCTGCGCACATCAACTTGCTCCGACCTTCACAAGGATCTTCAACAAGTCACTGGAGAAATGTGAGGTCCCCTCCTGCCTCAAACGATCCACCATCATCCCGGTTCCCAAGAAACCCACCATCGTAGGATTAAATGACTACAGGCCTGTAGCCCTGACGTCTGTGGTCATGAAATCCTTTGAGCGGCTGGTGCTGAAGCACCTGAAAGACATCACAGGCCCCCTGCTGGACCCCCTGCAATTTGCTTACCGAGCAAACAGGTCGGCAGATGATGCTGTTAACTTAGGTCTACACTTCATCCTGCAACACCTCGACCACCCAGGGACGTACGCCAGGATCCTGTTTGTAGACTTCAGCTCGGCCTTCAACACCATCATACCAGACATCCTCCACCAGCAGCTCACCCAGCTCAACGTCCCAGCCTCCACCTGTCAGTGGATCAACAGCTTCCTGACAGACCGGCAGCAGCAGGTGAGACTGGGGAGCATCTTCTCCCGATCCAGATCATTAAGTACTGGTGCCCCTCAGGGGTGTGTTCTATCCCCACTCCTCTTCTCTCTAAGAATAAGACCAGAAAACTGATCTGCTTCTAAAGGTTACCATTTTTAATTACTTTAATATCAAATAGCATATATCACTTCAGATGATCAGTACAACTTTTTGTAGCTTATACAGTATCTAGTAGCTGTAAGAGTGATATAACCTACAGATGAATGGCTCTCCATATTGTTAAGAGTGATATGTTGCAAATGATGCAATGTTCAGGTTTGCTTATACAACTTCAACATTTTCTGCTTTGAGTATTTTGCTGATCCAGGGCATCATACAAATAATGTGATACATTAATTTAAACAGGACTAAACATATTATTACAATAAAATGCCTGGTTTAAAGCTTATTTATGTCATGGCTTTAACGATTTATGTCATGGCTTTAAAGAATCTTCTGCAGAGTCCATTATTTTATGCTTGTAAAAACAGTCTTCTATTCATATATATACTGTCTTTAGATAATGTTATTAGACAGCATAGGATACCCTTTCATTGCAATGCATATTGACACTTCAGCTGTATGGACTGGTCTGAGAAACCTGACTGCCTACAAGAGCCCCTCCACCCATCCTGAACAGAGTCGTCTCATGGCCAACCGTCTGCATGGCTTCTACTGCAGACATGACAAGCTATTCACACCTCAAATCATCCCCTCTACATCCCATTCAGGAACAAATTCCTCCCATAAAGCAACCAACCACCCACCATCAGATCCTCTGCCTGTACTAAAGATCTCCGAGGAAGAGGTAAACAGGCTGTTTCAGCGCATGAAAACAAAGAAAGCTGGACGACCTGATAACGTCTCCCCATCATGTCTGAAAGCCTGCGCACATCAACTTGCTCCGACCTTCACAAGGATCTTCAACAAGTCACTGGAGAAATGTGAGGTCCCCTCCTGCCTCAAACGATCCACCATCATCCCGGTTCCCAAGAAACCCACCATCGTAGGATTAAATGACTACAGGCCTGTAGCCCTGACGTCTGTGGTCATGAAATCCTTTGAGCGTCTGGTGCTGAAGCACCTGAAAGACATCACAGGCCCCCTGCTGGACCCCCTGCAATTTGCTTACCGAGCAAACAGGTCGGCAGATGATGCCGTTAACTTAGGTCTACACTTCATCCTGCAACACCTCGACCACCCAGGGACGTACGCCAGGATCCTGTTTGTAGACTTCAGCTCGGCCTTCAACACCATCATACCAGACATCCTCCACCAGCAGCTCAACCAGCTCAACGTCCCAGCCTCCACCTGTCAGTGGATCAACAGCTTCCTGACAGACCGGCAGCAGCAGGTGAGACTGGGGAGCATCTTCTCCCGATCCAGATCATTAAGTACTGGTGCCCCTCAGGGGTGTGTTCTATCCCCACTCCTCTTCTCTCTAAGAATAAGACCAGAACACTGATCTGCTTCTAAAGGTTACCATTTTTAATTACTTTAATATCAAATAGCATATATCACTTCAGATGATCAGTACAACTTTTTGTAGCTTATACAGTATCTAGTAGCTGTAAGAGGGATATAACCTACAGATGAATGGCTCTCCATATTGTTAAGAGTGATATGTTGCAAATGATGCAATGTTCAGGTTTGCTTATACAACTTCAACATTTTCTGCTTTGAGTATTTTGCTGATCCAGGGCATCATACAAATAATGTGATACATTAATTTAAACAGGACTAAACATATTATTAGAATAAAATGCCTGGTTTAAAGCTTATTTATGTCGTGGCTTTAAAGATTTATGTCATGGCTTTAAAGAATCTTCTGAAGAGTCCATTATTTTATGCTTGTAAAAACAGTCTTCTATTCATATATATACTGTCTTTAGATAATGTTATTACACAGCATAGGATACCCTTTCATTGCAATGCATATTGACACTTCAGCTGTATGGACTGGTCTGAGAAATCTGACTGCCTACAAGAGCCCCTCCACCCATCCTGAACAGAGTCGTCTCATGGCCAACCGTCTGCATGGCTTCTACTGCAGACATGACAAGCTATTCACACCTCAAATCATCCCCTCTACATCCCATTCAGGAACAAATTCCTCCCATAAAGCAACCAACCACCCACCATCAGATCCTCGGCCTGTACTAAAGATCTCCGAGGAAGAGGTAAACAGGCTGTTTCAGCGCATGAAAACAAAGAAAGCTGGACGACCTGATAACGTCTCCCATCATGTCTGAAAGCCTGCGCACATCAAATTGCTCCGACCTTCACAAGGATCTTCAACAAGTCACTGGAGAAATGTGAGGTCCCCTCCTGCCTCAAACGATCCACCATCATCCCGGTTCCCAAGAAACCCACCATCGTAGGATTAAATGACTACAGGCCTGTAGCCCTGACGTCTGTGGTCATGAAATCCTTTGAGCGTCTGGTGCTGAAGCACCTGAAAGACATCACAGGCCCCCTGCTGGACCCCCTGCAATTTGCTTACCGAGCAAACAGGTCGGCAGATGATGCCGTTAACTTAGGTCTACACTTCATCCTGCAACACCTCGACCACCCAGGGACGTACGCCAGGATCCTGTTTGTAGACTTCAGCTCGGCCTTCAACACCATCATACCAGACATCCTCCACCAGCAGCTCAACCAGCTCAACGTCCCAGCCTCCACCTGTCAGTGGATCAACAGCTTCCTGACAGACCGGCAGCAGCAGGTGAGACTGGGGAGCATCTTCTCCCGATCCAGATCATTAAGTACTGGTGCCCCTCAGGGGTGTGTTCTATCCCCACTCCTCTTCTCTCTAAGAATAAGACCAGAACACTGATCTGCTTCTAAAGGTTACCATTTTTAATTACTTTAATATCAAATAGCATATATCACTTCAGATGATCAGTACAACTTTTTGTAGCTTATACAGTATCTAGTAGCTGTAAGAGGGATATAACCTACAGATGAATGGCTCTCCATATTGTTAAGAGTGATATGTTGCAAATGATGCAATGTTCAGGTTTGCTTATACAACTTCAACATTTTCTGCTTTGAGTATTTTGCTGATCCAGGGCATCATACAAATAATGTGATACATTAATTTAAACAGGACTAAACATATTATTAGAATAAAATGCCTGGTTTAAAGCTTATTTATGTCGTGGCTTTAAAGATTTATGTCATGGCTTTAAAGAATCTTCTGAAGAGTCCATTATTTTATGCTTGTAAAAACAGTCTTCTATTCATATATATACTGTCTTTAGATAATGTTATTACACAGCATAGGATACCCTTTCATTGCAATGCATATTGACACTTCAGCTGTATGGACTGGTCTGAGAAATCTGACTGCCTACAAGAGCCCCTCCACCCATCCTGAACAGAGTCGTCTCATGGCCAACCGTCTGCATGGCTTCTACTGCAGACATGACAAGCTATTCACACCTCAAATCATCCCCTCTACATCCCATTCAGGAACAAATTCCTCCCATAAAGCAACCAACCACCCACCATCAGATCCTCGGCCTGTACTAAAGATCTCCGAGGAAGAGGTAAACAGGCTGTTTCAGCGCATGAAAACAAAGAAAGCTGGACGACCTGATAACGTCTCCCATCATGTCTGAAAGCCTGCGCACATCAAATTGCTCCGACCTTCACAAGGATCTTCAACAAGTCACTGGAGAAATGTGAGGTCCCCTCCTGCCTCAAACGATCCACCATCATCCCGGTTCCCAAGAAACCCACCATCGTAGGATTAAATGACTACAGGCCTGTAGCCCTGACGTCTGTGGTCATGAAATCCTTTGAGCGTCTGGTGCTGAAGCACCTGAAAGACATCACAGGCCCCCTGCTGGACCCCCTGCAATTTGCTTACCGAGCAAACAGGTCGGCAGATGATGCCGTTAACTTAGGTCTACACTTCATCCTGCAACACCTCGACCACCCAGGGACGTACGCCAGGATCCTGTTTGTAGACTTCAGCTCGGCCTTCAACACCATCATACCAGACATCCTCCACCAGCAGCTCAACCAGCTCAACGTCCCAGCCTCCACCTGTCAGTGGATCAACAGCTTCCTGACAGACCGGCAGCAGCAGGTGAGACTGGGGAGCATCTTCTCCCGATCCAGATCATTAAGTACTGGTGCCCCTCAGGGGTGTGTTCTATCCCCACTCCTCTTCTCTCTAAGAATAAGACCAGAACACTGATCTGCTTCTAAAGGTTACCATTTTTAATTACTTTAATATCAAATAGCATATATCACTTCAGATGATCAGTACAACTTTTTGTAGCTTATACAGTATCTAGTAGCTGTAAGAGGGATATAACCTACAGATGAATGGCTCTCCATATTGTTAAGAGTGATATGTTGCAAATGATGCAATGTTCAGGTTTGCTTATACAACTTCAACATTTTCTGCTTTGAGTATTTTGCTGATCCAGGGCATCATACAAATAATGTGATACATTAATTTAAACAGGACTAAACATATTATTAGAATAAAATGCCTGGTTTAAAGCTTATTTATGTCGTGGCTTTAAAGATTTATGTCATGGCTTTAAAGAATCTTCTGAAGAGTCCATTATTTTATGCTTGTAAAAACAGTCTTCTATTCATATATATACTGTCTTTAGATAATGTTATTACACAGCATAGGATACCCTTTCATTGCAATGCATATTGACACTTCAGCTGTATGGACTGGTCTGAGAAATCTGACTGCCTACAAGAGCCCCTCCACCCATCCTGAACAGAGTCGTCTCATGGCCAACCGTCTGCATGGCTTCTACTGCAGACATGACAAGCTATTCACACCTCAAATCATCCCCTCTACATCCCATTCAGGAACAAATTCCTCCCATAAAGCAACCAACCACCCACCATCAGATCCTCGGCCTGTACTAAAGATCTCCGAGGAAGAGGTAAACAGGCTGTTTCAGCGCATGAAAACAAAGAAAGCTGGACGACCTGATAACGTCTCCCATCATGTCTGAAAGCCTGCGCACATCAAATTGCTCCGACCTTCACAAGGATCTTCAACAAGTCACTGGAGAAATGTGAGGTCCCCTCCTGCCTCAAACGATCCACCATCATCCCGGTTCCCAAGAAACCCACCATCGTAGGATTAAATGACTACAGGCCTGTAGCCCTGACGTCTGTGGTCATGAAATCCTTTGAGCGGCTGGTGCCGAAGCACCTGAAAGACATCACAGGCCCCCTGCTGGACCCCCTGCAATTTGCTTACCGAGCAAACAGGTCGGCAGATGATGCCGTTAACTTAGGTCTACACTTCATCCTGCAACACCTCGACCACCCAGGGACGTACGCCAGGATCCTGTTTGTAGACTTCAGCTCGGCCTTCAACACCATCATACCAGACATCCTCCACCAGCAGCTCACCCAGCTCAACGTCCCAGCCTCCACCTGTCAGTGGATCAACAGCTTCCTGACAGACCGGCAGCAGCAGGTGAGACTGGGGAGCATCTTCTCCCGATCCAGATCAATAAGTACTGGTGCCCCCCAGGGGTGTGTTCTATCCCCACTCCTCTTCTCTCTGAGAATAAGACCAGAACACTGATCTGCTTCTAAAGGTTACCATTTTTAATTACTTTAATATCAAATAGCATATATCACTTCAGATGATCAGTACAACTTTTTGTAGCTTATACAGTATCTAGTAGCTGTAAGAGGGATATAACCTACAGATGAATGGCTCTCCATATTGTTAAGAGTGATATGTTGCAAATGATGCAATGTTCAGGTTTGCTTATACAACTTCAACATTTTCTGCTTTGAGTATTTTGCTGATCCAGGGCATCATACAAATAATGTGATACATTAATTTAAACAGGACTAAACATATTATTAGAATAAAATGCCTGGTTTAAAGCTTATTTATGTCGTGGCTTTAAAGATTGATGTCATGGCTTTAAAGAATCTTCTGAAGAGTCCATTATTTTATGCTTGTAAAAACAGTCTTCTATTCATATATATACTGTCTTTAGATAATGTTATTACACAGCATAGGATACCCTTTCATTGCAATGCATATTGACACTTCAGCTGTATGGACTGGTCTGAGAAATCTGACTGCCTACAAGAGCCCCTCCACCTATCCTGAACAGAGTCGTCTCATGGCCAACCGTCTGCATGGCTTCTACTGCAGACATGACAAGCTATTCACACCTCAAATCATCCCCTCTACATCCCATTCAGGAACAAATTCCTCCCATAAAGCAACCAACCACCCACCATCAGATCCTCGGCCTGTACTAAAGATCTCCGAGGAAGAGGTAAACAGGCTGTTTCAGCGCATGAAAACAAAGAAAGCTGGACGACCTGATAACGTCTCCCATCATGTCTGAAAGCCTGCGCACATCAAATTGCTCCGACCTTCACAAGGATCTTCAACAAGTCACTGGAGAAATGTGAGGTCCCCTCCTGCCTCAAACGATCCACCATCATCCCGGTTCCCAAGAAACCCACCATCGTAGGATTAAATGACTACAGGCCTGTAGCCCTGACGTCTGTGGTCATGAAATCCTTTGAGCGGCTGGTGCCGAAGCACCTGAAAGACATCACAGGCCCCCTGCTGGACCCCCTGCAATTTGCTTACCGAGCAAACAGGTCGGCAGATGATGCTGTTAACTTAGGTCTACACTTCATCCTGCAACACCTCGACCACCCAGGGACGTACGCCAGGATCCTGTTTGTAGACTTCAGCTCGGCCTTCAACACCATCATACCAGACATCCTCCACCAGCAGCTCACCCAGCTCAACGTCCCAGCCTCCACCTGTCAGTGGATCAACAGCTTCCTGACAGACCGGCAGCAGCAGGTGAGACTGGGGAGCATCTTCTCCCGATCCAGATCAATAAGTACTGGTGCCCCTCAGGGGTGTGTTCTATCCCCACTCCTCTTCTCTCTAAGAATAAGACCAGAACACTGATCTGCTTCTAAAGGTTACCATTTTTAATTACTTTAATATCAAATAGCATATATCACTTCAGATGATCAGTACAACTTTTTGTAGCTTATACAGTATCTAGTAGCTGTAAGAGTGATATAACCTACAGATGAATGGCTCTCCATATTGTTAAGAGTGATATGTTGCAAATGATGCAATGTTCAGGTTTGCTTATACAACTTCAACATTTTCTGCTTTGAGTATTTTGCTGATCCAGGGCATCATACAAATAATGTGATACATTAATTTAAACAGGACTAAACATATTATTAGAATAAAATGCCTGGTTTAAAGCTTATTTATGTCATGGCTTTAAAGATTTATGTCATGGCTTTAAAGAATCTTCTGCAGAGTCCATTATTTTATGCTTGTAAAAACAGTCTTCTATTCATATATATATACTGTCTTTAGATAATGTTATTACACAGCATAGGATACCCTTTCATTGCAATGCATATTGACACTTCAGCTGTATGGACTGGTCTGAGAAACCTGACTGCCTACAAGAGCCCCTCCACCCATCCTGAACAGAGTCGTCTCATGGCCAACCGTCTGAATGGCTTCTACTGCAGACATGACAAGAAGCTATTCACACCTCAAATCATCCCCTCTACATCCCATTCAGGAACAAATTCCTCCCACAAAGCAACCAACCGCCCACCATCAGATCCTCGGCCTGTACTAAAGATCTCCGAGGAAGAGGTAAACAGGCTGTTTCAGCGCATGAAAACAAAGAAAGCTGGACGACCTGATAACGTCTCCCATCATGTCTGAAAGCCTGCGCACATCAAATTGCTCCGACCTTCACAAGGATCTTCAACAAGTCACTGGAGAAATGTGAGGTCCCCTCCTGCCTCAAACGATCCACCATCATCCCGGTTCCCAAGAAACCCACCATCGTAGGATTAAATGACTACAGGCCTGTAGCCCTGACGTCTGTGGTCATGAAATCCTTTGAGCGGCTGGTGCCGAAGCACCTGAAAGACATCACAGGCCCCCTGCTGGACCCCCTGCAATTTGCTTACCGAGCAAACAGGTCGGCAGATGATGCCGTTAACTTAGGTCTACACTTCATCCTGCAACACCTCGACCACCCAGGGACGTACGCCAGGATCCTGTTTGTAGACTTCAGCTCGGCCTTCAACACCATCATACCAGACATCCTCCACCAGCAGCTCACCCAGCTCAACGTCCCAGCCTCCACCTGTCAGTGGATCAACAGCTTCCTGACAGACCGGCAGCAGCAGGTGAGACTGGGGAGCATCTTCTCCCGATCCAGATCAATAAGTACTGGTGCCCCTCAGGGGTGTGTTCTATCCCCACTCCTCTTCTCTCTAAGAATAAGACCAGAACACTGATCTGCTTCTAAAGGTTACCATTTTTAATTACTTTAATATCAAATAGCATATATCACTTCAGATGATCAGTACAACTTTTTGTGGCTTATACAGTATCTAGTAGCTGTAAGAGTGATATAACCTACAGATGAATGGCTCTCCATATTGTTAAGTGATATGTTGCAAATGATGCAATGTTCAGGTTTGCTTATACAACTTCAACATTTTCTGCTTTGAGTATTTTGCTGATCCAGGGCATCATACAAATAATGTGATACATTAATTTAAACAGGACTAAACATATTATTAGAATAAAATGCCTGGTTTAAAGCTTATTTATGTCATGGCTTTAACGATTTATGTCATGGCTTTAAAGAATCTTCTGCAGAGTTCATTATTTTATGCTTGTAAAAACAGTCTTCTATTCATATATATACTGTCTTTAGATAATGTTATTACACAGCATAGGATACCCTTTCATTGCAATGCATATTGACACTTCAGCTGTATGGACTGGTCTGAGAAACCTGACTGCCTACAAGAGCCCCTCCACCCATCCTGAACAGAGTCGTCTCATGGCCAACCGTCTGCATGGCTTCTACTGCAGACATGACAAGAAGCTATTCACACCTCAAATCATCCCCTCTACATCCCATTCAGGAACAAATTCCTCCCACAAAGCAACCAACCGCCCACCATCAGATCCTCTGCCTGTACTAAAGATCTCCGAGGAAGAGTTAAAGAGGCTGTTTCAGCGCATGAAAACAAAGAAAGCTGGACGACCTGATAACGTCTCCCCATCATGTCTGAAAGCCTGCGCACATCAACTTGCTCCGACCTTCACAAGGATCTTCAACAAGTCACTGGAGAAATGTGAGGTCCCCTCCTGCCTCAAACGATCCACCATCATCCCGGTTCCCAAGAAACCCACCATCGTAGGATTAAATGACTACAGGCCTGTAGCCCTGACGTCTGTGGTCATGAAGTCCTTTGAGCGGCTGGTGCTGAAGCACCTGAAAGACATCACAGGCCCCCTGCTGGACCCCCTGCAATTTGCTTACCGAGCAAACAGGTTGGCAGATGATGCTGTTAACTTAGGTCTACACTTCATCCTGCAACACCTCGACCACCCAGGGACGTACGCCAGGATCCTGTTTGTAGACTTCAGCTCGGCCTTCAACACCATCATACCAGACATCCTCCACCAGCAGCTCACCCAGCTCAACGTCCCAGCCTCCACCTGTCAGTGGATCAACAGCTTCCTGACAGACCGGCAGCAGCAGGTGAGACTGGGGAGCATCTTCTCCCGATCCAGATCAATAAGTACTGGTGCCCCTCAGGGGTGTGTTCTATCCCCACTCCTCTTCTCTCTAAGAATAAGACCAGAACACTGATCTGCTTCTAAAGGTTACCATTTTTAATTACTTTAATATCAAATAGCATATATCACTTCAGATGATCAGTACAACTTTTTGTAGCTTATACAGTATCTAGTAGCTGTAAGAGTGATATAACCTACAGATGAATGGCTCTCCATATTGTTAAGAGTGATATGTTGCAAATGATGCAATGTTCAGGTTTGCTTATACAACTTCAACATTTTCTGCTTTGAGTATTTTGCTGATCCAGGGCATCATACAAATAATGTGATACATTAATTTAAACAGGACTAAACATATTATTAGAATAAAATGCCTGGTTTAAAGCTTATTTATGTCATGGCTTTAAAGATTTATGTCATGGCTTTAAAGAATCTTCTGCAGAGTCCATTATTTTATGCTTGTAAAAACAGTCTTCTATTCATATATATATACTGTCTTTAGATAATGTTATTACACAGCATAGGATACCCTTTCATTGCAATGCATATTGACACTTCAGCTGTATGGACTGGTCTGAGAAACCTGACTGCCTACAAGAGCCCCTCCACCCATCCTGAACAGAGTCGTCTCATGGCCAACCGTCTGAATGGCTTCTACTGCAGACATGACAAGAAGCTATTCACACCTCAAATCATCCCCTCTACATCCCATTCAGGAACAAATTCCTCCCACAAAGCAACCAACCGCCCACCATCAGATCCTCTGCCTGTACTAAAGATCTCCGAGGAAGAGTTAAAGAGGCTGTTTCAGCGCATGAAAACAAAGAAAGCTGGACGACCTGATAACGTCTCCCCATCATGTCTGAAAGCCTGCGCACATCAACTTGCTCCGACCTTCACAAGGATCTTCAACAAGTCACTGGAGAAATGTGAGGTCCCCTCCTGCCTCAAACGATCCACCATCATCCCGGTTCCCAAGAAACCCACCATCGTAGGATTAAATGACTACAGGCCTGTAGCCCTGACGTCTGTGGTCATGAAATCCTTTGAGCGGCTGGTGCTGAAGCACCTGAAAGACATCACAGGCCCCCTGCTGGACCCCCTGCAATTTGCTTACCGAGCAAACAGGTCGGCAGATGATGCTGTTAACTTAGGTCTACACTTCATCCTGCAACACCTCGACCACCCAGGGACGTACGCCAGGATCCTGTTTGTAGACTTCAGCTCGGCCTTCAACACCATCATACCAGACATCCTCCACCAGCAGCTCACCCAGCTCAACGTCCCAGCCTCCACCTGTCAGTGGATCAACAGCTTCCTGACAGACCGGCAGCAGCAGGTGAGACTGGGGAGCATCTTCTCCCGATCCAGATCATTAAGTACTGGTGCCCCTCAGGGGTGTGTTCTATCCCCACTCCTCTTCTCTCTAAGAATAAGACCAGAAAACTGATCTGCTTCTAAAGGTTACCATTTTTAATTACTTTAATATCAAATAGCATATATCACTTCAGATGATCAGTACAACTTTTTGTAGCTTATACAGTATCTAGTAGCTGTAAGAGTGATATAACCTACAGATGAATGGCTCTCCATATTGTTAAGAGTGATATGTTGCAAATGATGCAATGTTCAGGTTTGCTTATACAACTTCAACATTTTCTGCTTTGAGTATTTTGCTGATCCAGGGCATCATACAAATAATGTGATACATTAATTTAAACAGGACTAAACATATTATTAGAATAAAATGCCTGGTTTAAAGCTTATTTATGTCATGGCTTTAAAGATTTATGTCATGGCTTTAAAGAATCTTCTGCAGAGTCCATTATTTTATGCTTGTAAAAACAGTCTTCTATTCATATATATACTGTCTTTAGATAATGTTATTAGACAGCATAGGATACCCTTTCATTGCAATGCATATTGACACTTCAGCTGTATGGACTGGTCTGAGAAACCTGACTGCCTACAAGAGCCCCTCCACCCATCCTGAACAGAGTCGTCTCATGGCCAACCGTCTGCATGGCTTCTACTGCAGACATGACAAGAAGCTATTCACACCTCAAATCATCCCCTCTACATCCCATTCAGGAACAAATTCCTCCCATAAAGCAACCAACCGCCCACCATCAGATCCTCTGCCTGTACTAAAGATCTCCGAGGAAGAGGTAAACAGGCTGTTTCAGCGCATGAAAACAAAGAAAGCTGGACGACCTGATAACGTCTCCCCATCATGTCTGAAAGCCTGCGCACATCAACCTTCTCCGACCTTCACAAGGATCTTCAACAAGTCACTGGAGAAATGTGAGGTCCCCTCCTGCCTCAAACGATCCACCATCATCTCGGTTCCCAAGAAACCCACCATCGTAGGATTAAATGACTACAGGCCTGTAGCCCTGACATCTGTGGTCATGAAATCCTTTGAGCGGCTGGTGCTGAAGCACCTGAAAGACATCACAGGCCCCCTGCTGGACCCCCTGCAATATGCTTACCGAGCAAACAGGTCGGCAGATGATGCTGTTAACTTAGGTCTACACTTCATCCTGCAACACCTCGACCACCCAGGGACGTACGCCAGGATCCTGTTTGTAGACTTCAGCTCGGCCTTCAACACCATCATACCAGACATCCTCCACCAGCAGCTCACCCAGCTCAACGTCCCAGTCTCCACCTGTCAGTGGATCAACAGCTTCCTGACAGACCGGCAGCAGCAGGTGAGACTGGGGAGCATCTTCTCCCGATCCAGATCAATAAGTACTGGTGCCCCCCAGGGGTGTGTTCTATCCCCACTCCTCTTCTCGCTGTACACAAATGACTGCACCTCATCGGACTCGTCCGTGAAACTCCTTAAGTTTGCAGACGACAGCACTGTCATTGGACTGATCCAGGACGGTGATGAGTCTGCATACAGACAGGAGGTGGATCAGCTGATACACTGGTGTAGTCAGAACTACCTTGAACTGAACCCACTCAAGACTGTGGAAATGGTGGAGGACTTTCAGAGAACACCACACCCATATACCCCCTCACCATCCTCAACAACACCATGTCAGCTGTGGACCACTTCAGGTTCTTAGGAACCACCATCTCTGAGGACCTGAGATGGTCTTCACACATAGACACTGTTCGAAAGAAGGCCCAGCAGAGACTGTACTTCCTGAGGCAACTCAAGAAGTTCAACCTTCCACAGGAGCTGTTGGTCATCTTCTACACTGCCATCATTCAATCTGTCCTGTCTTCATCCATCTCAGTGTGGTTTGGCACATCCACAAAACAGGACAGGTCCAGACTGCAACGAACAGTCAGGAATGCAGAGAGAATAATCAGAGCTGACCTTCCCTCCTTCCAGGAATTATACAGGTCTAGGGTCAAGAAAAGAGCTGCCAAAATCTCTGCAGACCCCACACACCCTGCACATAAACTGTTTAGAGTTTTACCTTCAGGCCGCCGTTACAGAGCACTGTTCACTAAAACCAGCCGCCACAAAGACAGTTTCTTCCCCCAGGGTGTTTCTCCGATGAACATTCAATAGAGTACCAAACAACAGCATACAGATGTTGCAAATGCACCTTTTCTATTAGATATGTGTATATTGTACATTGTAAATTGTAAATTTGTATATTCTGTAATGCAGAATATTGCATTGTACATTGTATATTGTACATTGTATATTGTACATTGTAAATTGTAAATTTGTATATTCTGTAATGCAAAAACAGAACAAAAGAACAAAGTGTACCGGAGTCAAATTCCTTGTTTGTATGCACGAACTTGGCAATAAAGCTGATTCTGATTCTGATATACCCAGTTGTACACTTCCATGAAGCCTATAAAAACCATTTACTTGACAACAAAAGTTTCTTAAGCTGCTGTCATATTGTGTCTTATCTTGCCATGCATATGCATATCTATCTATCTAAAAACACATTTTACATGGGTCTAAAGGTGAGGAAGCGAAGGTCATTAAGTCATCTTACAATCCAAAAGTTGTGGGTTTTGATTCCAGGTCCCTCATGTTGATGTGCCCCAGGGCAGGGCACAACCCCAAATGGCCTACCAATCTGCATGTAACTGAATGAATGTGTGTGCCTTTGTTAGTGGGATTTGTTAGGTGAATGTGGCTCCAGTGTAAAGCACTTTCAATGGTCAGTATGAGTAGAAAAGATGAACTGATAAGAAAATAAGTCAGGCTATCCTCATGTTGGTGCCACTGCAAGCATTTTGATTTCCGAGGTGGTTGAATTTTCATCAGTGCAGACAGAGTGTCTGTGCAGCGTAGCATTTGATCATTGCTGCAACATCTGAGTAGCACTTGCCTGAATTTCATACCTCTAGTGTATAAGTTTGGTATATATTGCATCGTTAATTTCCAAAGCTCATGTTTTTTTTTTTTTACTTCCAAAGTGTACGAAAATGCTCGATAGCTCTAGGACTCATATTTTGGACTGCATTTTAATCTTTTGTACTTGGTGAAAGTCTAGTTCATCAATAAATTACAACTTTTCTTTAAAAAACACTTAAACTGATTTTGATTGATGATTTTTCTGACATCCCTGCAAGTCTCACCATAGTTACACCTATAGCTTGTCCTCCAAATGAGATGTGGGGACGTTTTGCGATGGCGCTGCAACCAGCTTATGGGACAATTCTGTACTGGATGCTGCTTCAAGTAATTCTAAAACACCAAACTATCAATTTAATGTGCATGTTTGAGAATGTTATAATTAGCTCTAATCTCAATGCCACCAGCTTTTTTTTTTTTTTTTCAATTCTCATTACAGCTTAATTGTCTTTTACAAATTCCTGCTCAGTTTCATCTTGAATCCAACTCGTGACATTATCAAATGTTTAAATAGACAATAGGGTATTTTCTAAACTAATTGACTCTACTTCCAAACATAAAGGGGTCCAGGGGTCAACTGAACACCTTTAGGTCTGTATCATATTGCGTCAAATGTTTTGTCTGAAGTTTTTTGTGGCAGTCCAGCACTGATCATTTTTGCAGGTATGTGGTTCAGGCCAGCATAACATTTGTATGAATGTTAGGACCACAGGTTGATGTGTAATGACATCTGATGTTACTGACATCTCCATAATGCAGAAACTAGCTCTGAGAATCCCTGCCAAATGCAAACAAATATTCCAATACAGACCTGTTAGCTTTACCTTAAACTTTTGACAGTCCTTTACTATCCCATCAGGATGGAAATGTTTCAGACGTAAGGCTACTGAAGTTCTTTGAACTGAAAATTTAACATGTTGAAATTTTCACCACCATGTCAGATCCTGTGGACGCAGTGCAAAAATCCAGTTTTATGATCTCATTTGTTTTATTTGCTTTGTTAGTTTTTACAATTTTTCTTGGTTAATTAAGATTCCTGACAAATTGTTTAGGCTTTTACCTTCAGGTCAGCGCTACAGAGCGCTGTCTGCTAAAACCAGCCGCCACAGGGACTTTTCTTCCCCCAGGCTGTTCTTCTGATGAACACTTGACAGCCAGAACTCCAGAACAACACCATGCATACTTGGACTGATCTCACATTATCTTCTCTGTAAAGTCACTTGTGTATATATGTACATTTTAAAGATATTTTATGGTTTTTATGTCTATTTATATTGGAAACAAATAAAATAAAATCTTCACAAAGTGTATCAGAGTCGAATTCCTTGTTTATGTTGACAAACTTGGCAATAAAGTTGATTCTGAATCTGATATAATTCTGATTGTCAATGTCTGGACTTAATCTGCCATTAAATAAGCTGTTTATCCTCAAAAACTCTAATATGACTGAATTAAAACAATTCTGCAAAGAAGAGTGGGCCAGAATCCCTCCACAACAATGTAAAATACTCTTCTCAAACACTTGATGGCAGTTGTTGCTGCCAAGGGTGGCACAGACATGTCACAGAGTTGGGAGTGATTACTTTTTCACATAGAGCCAGGTTGGTTTGGATAGACCTTTCCTCTTAATGAAATAAATTCAAAACTGCTTTTTAGATTAGGTTAGATTTGTGTCATATTAAACTTTGATTATCTGAAACATTTGTGACAAAAGAACAAAGGTAGCAGATACTTTTTCATGACACTATAATCAACATCCGGTCAACATATTTTCCTTTAAATGCTGGGGTGCCGTTGTTAACTTTTCTGTCATTGCAGCCCATAATTGTGGCTCATAGGATGAAGCACTGGAGACAAGCGGGTGCAGGAGTTTCCTGCCAGAGGCGAAGTTCAGAGTGAAACTGCCAGAGTCATTTTCTGCTAACATTGCTCACACAAAGCGTGTGAAGAATCTCACAGCATGTTACAGGATACAGGGATGTTCACATTCTTATTCCAGTGACAAATGTCCTTTTCAGACTTATTATCCTTTATTATCCTTTGTCTTTTTCTGTCAATCGTGGCTTGCTAAGTTTATAAATGCAATGTGCTGCTTTTAATTTGTTTTGTTTTTTCATGTTTGTCATTTAGTACACACTGGGGACATTATTTTATCATGTAAATGCCTTTGAGTAAATGTTTTACTGGATATATCAAACAGGACAGGTCATCCTAAGAGCACATTAATTACCACTGAAACTGCACTGTCAGTTTGGGCTAGATAAGATCTGTGGGCATTACAGAGTTCGCAAAAGCTGACACAAGCATTATACAGAGTGTGGATTGTCAGTCCTTCAATAGGCAGGTTAATATGCAATAACAGTAGAAAATAATTTAAAATTAAAATAAAACATCCTAGGATTAAAAAAAATAAATGTGGCTGTCAACAACATTAACCCCAACAGACTGTACAAATCTCCCTATCTGTACCACTATTGTTTTAGATAAGGGCATAATATTCCCAAAATATGAAACTATTATTAAACAACCTGGTTTGACTGATGACTGTAATTCTGCGAGATTCCTACACGGGACATACATGTTTTAGAAGCAACATGAAGTCAACCTTTCATGCACAACAGCAGGACTGCACTGATGTGATCACTTCACAGATTTGCCAAAGGCTGGAAGTTACAATTTGAGAAGTGGGGGGTATGATGCAAAATATTTGTAACATTTGCATATTGTTCAGAATTTTAAAAAAATAATTATTATCTGACACAAAACTGACACAGTAGAATATGTAAAATATGTTTGGGACAGAACAGCCATCTGCTGAATGTTGACTTAAATGCCGGTTATTTCACCCTTTTGTACCTCTTCCTCGCTGAGTGGCCTTTCAGCCTATATCAGTCCAGGACTCCTTTCACTGTGGATAATGGCACACTCTGACCAGCTTCTTCTTCAGCTTGTTCTGGAGTTGATACAAACATTTAACACAAAAACACATCTCTGGGACACAGAACCTGTCTCCTTCTTGTCTCTATGATGGCTGGATATTCCCATGCTGTTAATGTTTGTGTGTAATTATTTAAATAGACATATGGAAATTATACTTGAAGATGAACCAAACTTCTGGAGATCGGCAGTTTCCTTCCATCTTGGTTGATATCTGATATGTTTTCTTTACGTCACACAAGAATGCAGTGTGTTTGTTAACTACAATAGTTCTGCAGTAACATCACTATTTAAGCCTGCAACTTTATGTTGTTTTTTTTTTTAAACAGTTTTGACAAAACCATGATAATATTGATGCCTGTGATGAATTTTCACAGATTGTTCATGGTCCAAAGTTTTTTCTTCCTCTATTGGTAAGGTGATTCCAATAAACACTATCTGCCACCAGGAGGTCGCTTCAATCAGGCATCATAATGTGTCAACTTGCCCAAATGGGACCAGATCCAAAATAACATGCAAATAGAGTGTGAATACAATGTTTTCAGAAAATAATATGCATTTGACATAAACTTGCATGTGTCTATTAGCAATTTGTAGTTTTTGGTCTCCATGACTCATGAAGACTTGATTCCAATGATAGATAAACATAGACACTAAACATTCATTTACAGGTACAATATGAAAGTAGGAAGGGTTAAAATGGTAATGCATAGGTATGAAATACCAGAATGAAGTGCCGAAGAACTGAATCCAGCAATTACTGTAATGGGAAGGTTTGTATATAACAGTAACAGCTCCTGTTATCAATACCTGTGAACATTCCTTTGAGTTCAAGTTGACCTGACTGCACCACATACTGTACGTTGTTGCAGAGTGTGAGCTGCATACGTATCTTGCACAGCTCCGGTTTTTCTGCATCTCAAAGATGTCTCAGGTGCTCTGACACTTGAACTAGTCCTGTGAACACATTGACATACAGTATGCTTGCACCAAATCTTTCTTCTGGAAATTTCACCTTATAATTTCTTGATCTTTTCTTCAGATTTGACCTCAGAGCAGTGTTTTAAGCGGATGCAAGCACTTTTGTTACATAATTGTAAAGCATGAGAACAAAAAACTAAACAAAACAAAATGCCATGTGACAACTGTTGGAGAGAGCAGAACAAACAGCTTAGGAGTATAAAAGAATTATAAAACAGAAGAAATGATAATGGTAATGGAGCAATATTGTGGGAATTGTTGGTGACAATCACATATGTCCTTGTTGTTGCTATAGTAACTCATGTCTAAGTGTTTGGCAGGGGATAAATGATCTCCTCTGTTAGAACAGAGCAACAGCTCCAAGCTCCAAGTGATCATCTCCAGCATCTGATGAGCGATGTCCACATCGTCAGCATAAGAGGACTCTCAGCAGTGCTGAGGACTCTTAAGAAGATACTGGCTACTGAGTCCCACCTGAGAGCATATTTGTGCATGGCATCTTAAAAATGTCTCCCCTTGAGTTGCGTATTGTATGTAATGTAGCTCACATAGATCTGACCTCTCTGATTTTTAAGATTTTATCTCCACTTCAGTGATTTCAGTCAAACAAAAACTCTACATGAATAAACAAAGGCACTCAGTTTTCCAGAGCATTCAAAGGATCTGCTGTAGCAACACTATGTATTGATGTATTTACATTTCTTCCTGTCAGAAAACCCAGCACACATTTTCTTTTGAGAAACTAAGGCATTATCATGTTAAGTATCTGCTATAAATGTTTTCATTTCACATGAAGCTCATGCAAGCTCTCTGGAGTGTTTTACCTTGTCATCTTTTTTTAGGGATTAAATGGTTTGAGAATTTTCCTAAAACATCTTGAAGTGATTGTTCACACTATATTGTTATACCTGTCAGGATCTGGGCTGTGTTTGTGTTTTGGTGTTGCTACATGTGCTCTGTTTCAGACGGTGCTGGAGCTCTCAGGTGTGCTGGGTGACAGGTGTGACTTGTTCCACTGATTACTATGAGGAGTACTTAAGCAGGAGGCTGCCAGCACTTCAGTGCCAGAGTGTTTTGCCACCAGTGGTACAAACTCAAGCCACCCTCTAAGTTTAACGTTGTTTTGTGATCCTCTGCAGATTTTGAAAGCCTAAGCTTTGACTCTATGTGACTGAGTTTCTGACTATGTTTGTGGAAGTTATTCTGGAGGATCAAGCCCGTCTACGTTCTGTGGATTTCTATCCTGTCATCTGCCTTCGTTTGGATTCACATCAAGCTGGCAGCTTCCTGTCCTCTTCCTGTCTCCTGAGCCAAGCCACAAGCGTACCCTGTCCACCCTCCAACATCAGCCACCGCACATCAAACTTGTTCCTTTGTTCCGAGCTCACACAGAACAGCACCAAGTGAACTCTCTATGGATATCCCTGCTTAAGACCTGGATCCTGAGTCTCATTCCCCCTGGCGACCTGACCACCATAACCCAGTAAGCCGATCTCAGATTCATGGTAATTATTTGTTCTTAGTTTCGTCTTACCTTCCGTTACCCGTACTCATCCATTCTCTTCACTTCTCTCCCTACAGTGAGATTTTTGTCTGTTTTGTTCCTGATTACATCATCAATAAAACAGTCTTTATTTTACTTCCTCTTCCTGAATGTTCTCTGTATGTGGGTCAGAACTATGACATATATATCGAATATAATGACAATACCATGTATCAGCCGAGCTTCAGTATATAAGTTTGAATAAGTCAAAAATCCTTCTGCTCATTTCTTTACTGGTATTTGAAAGTATTTTCCTGTATTTAGTTCCATTTATCTTCCTGTCAACTCTGACCAGCTTCCATTTTCTAGAAACAGAAAACCAACCCCACATCATGATGATGCCACTGTTATGTTTCACCATGAGGGTGGTGTGGTCAGGGTGATGTACAATAATAGGTTTTCGGCACATAAAATGTTTTGCATGAAAGCCAAAAAGTTTATTGCGGTCTCACCTGGTCAGGGCACCTTGATTTCTCCACTACACAGCTTGTGGAAAACTGCAAACAAGACTTCCTATGGGTTTCTTTCAGTATTACTGCTTGCCATGTTTCTGGGATGATGGATGGAGCTGAATAAAGGGCAATCCTATAGGAAAACATGTAAAAAGCTGCCGAAGACTTGAGACTGGGTAGAGGCTCATCTTCCAGATTTGTAAAAATTTCTAAAACCTACTTTGATGTACTATCGCATAAGATGCTATGAAAATAATTAACTCTACAGTTGTAGCTTGATTAAATGAGAAAATGTTTAATGGGCATTTACACTGTAGATGTGTGAGGTTCAGTGTGGCTGCAGACTTGTTTTCTGTGTATAAGATCAGTCTTGTTAAGATGCTAAGGTTCAGCTTTTTGGATCAGTTTTAATAATTAAGGAGCAATTTAAACAAAGTGCAGTGAAATTGCTTCCTTGCAGCAAGAATGTTCATCTGAGCTGTTTAGTTTGCATGTTCCCCTCACAACTGCGTGAGTGTTAACTGCTGCTCATCATATAATCAATGATTGTAAGACATTTATGTAAGAGTTTGTAAATTAGGTAATTTGTTTGTCCCTCGTGTCTCCATGTTGGCCCTGTGACAAACTGGCAAGCTGCACCATGACTACATTCAGTAACAGGCTACACAGCCCCCTGAGCAGGATAAAGGCAGAAGATGAATGAATAAATGAATTTAAACAATGCAATGAAAAACAAATGAGCAGATTAATTATATTATCAGGTTAATTTTCATGTGTACACAAGCTTTCCTCTGCTGCACTGTATTGTTTACTGCCTGAATAAGGCATCATTTTGGCCTGATGCCTTAGAGAGCTTTGCCTTGGTGCCTCTTGGTCAGGTGCAGCTGCTGCAGATCAGCATCCAAATCCAATCTATGCCTGCTATTTTGTGTGCTCTGCTTACAATCCATGTGCAGTGCCGCAGGCAAATATATGACTATATATTCATACACTACCGGTCAAAAGCTTTACACACTTTACAGATACTATTTCTAATTTAATGGTTTTATTCATGTTTATGACTATTTATGTTGTATGTAGATTCTCTTTGAAGGCATCAAACTGTTAACCAACACACAAGGAATTATGTAGCAAATGAAAAATTGTAAAAGAACGTTACATTTTTAAAAATATTTTAGATTCCTTAAAGTAGCAGCTCTTTGCTGTGATGACTGAAGTATTAACCTTTGACCGTCTCTCAATGAAGCTCTGGGAAGTTCTTTCAAGACTCTTTGGAAAACCATTCCAGGTGACCAGCTCATGGAGAGAATGCCAAGAGATCAAAGCAATCATCAAAGCAAAGGGTGGCTATTTTGAAGAATCTAAATTATAAAAATGTTTAGAGGTATTTCACACATTTTGTTTACTATATAATTCCATGTGGTCATTCACAGTATTGTTGCCTTTGGTGAGAATCTAAAGGCAATCTCTGTCTGTTGATCTCATGCTTCATTCTCCTCTCGGTCATGAACAGGACCCCGAGATACTTGAACTCCTCCACTTGAGGCAGGAACTCCTCTCAAACCTGAAGAGGGCAAGCCACCCTTTTCCAGTCGAGAACCAGGACCTTGGACTTGGAGGAGCTGATCCTCATCCTGCCACTTCACACTTGGCTGCGAACCGCCCCTGTGCATGTTGTAATGTTGTAGGTCTTTGCTGGAGGGGCCCAGGAGTACCACATCATCTACAATAAAACCGATGAAATCCATTGGTCCCCAAACCGGACCCCCTCTGGTCCTTGGCTGTGCCTAGAAATCCTGTCAATAAAAGGATCGGTGACAACAGGGCAGTCTTGCCACAGTCCAACATGCACTGTATTAAGGTCCGACTTAGTGCCGGCAATGTGGACGAAACTCCTGCTCCGCTTGTACAGGGACCCCTCCACTACATTAAGGTGGAGGGGTTCAAGGATATATATATATGTATACATATATGTATATGTATATGTATGTGTATGTGTTCCTGTCTTGGCATCAAAGTGAGAACCATTTTCCCGATTTCACCATTGAATTGAGGACCGTTTGTACCAAAGTGAGGACATTTTGCTGGTCCTCACGACCTATTTTGCTAACGGTTAGGTTTAGGACTAAAGTGTGAATTGAGTTTAGGTTAAGGTTAGGGTTAGGCATGCACTGGTAATGGTTAGGTTTAGGGTTATTGTCAGGGCTAGGGCATAGAAAGGGTTGAAAATGACTGAAAATCAATGGGAGTCAACACATGGTCCTCACTACATATAGCAAAACAAGAGTGTGTGTGTGTTCCTGTCTTGGCATCACAGTGAGAACCATTTTCCCGATTTCACCATCAAATTGAGGACATTTTGCTGGTCCTCACGACCTATTTCGCTAACGGTTAGGTTTAGGACTAAGGTGTGAATTGAGTTTAGGTTAAGGTTAGGGTTAGACATGCACTGGTAATGATTAGGTTTAGGGTTATTGTCAAGGTTAGGGCATACAAAGGGTTGAAAATGACTGAAAATCAATGGAAGTCAATGGGAGTCAACACATGGTCCTCACTACATATAGCAAAACAAGAGTGTGTGTGTGTGTGCTATTCTTCTTGCATGATAGTGGCCAGGTCACTACATGATACTGGTGGAGGAAAACGTTTCCTGACTCGCTCCTCCAAAACACCCCAAAGAGGCTCAAGAATATTTAGATCTGGTGACTGTGCAGGCCATGGGAGATGTTCAACTTCACTTTCATGTTCATCAAACCAATCTTTCACCAGTCTTGCTGTGTGTATTGGTGCACCGCCTTCAGGATACAGTGCTTGAACCATTGGATGCACATGGTCCTCAAGAATGGTTCGGTAGTCCTTGGCAGTGACGCGCCCATCTAGCACAAGTATTGGGCCAAGGGAATGCCATGATATGGCAGCCCAAACCATCACTGATCCACCCCCATGCTTCACTTTGGGCATGCAACAGTCTGGGTGGTACGCTTCTTTGGGGCTTCTCCACACCGTAACTCTCCTGGATGTGGGGAAAACAGTAAAGGTGGACTCATCAGAGAACAATACATGTTTCACATTGTCCACAGCCCAAGATTTGCGCTCCTTGCACCATTGAAACCGACGTTTGGCATTGGCATGAGTGACCAAAGGTTTGGCTATAGCAGCCCAGCCGTGTATATTGACCCTGTGGAGCTCCTGACAGACAGTTCTGGTGGAAACAGGAGAGTTGAGGTGCACATTTAGTTCTGCCGTGATTTGGGCAGCCGTGGTTTTATGTTTTTTGGATACAATCCGGGTTAGCACCCGAACATCCCTTTCAGACAGCTTCCTCTTGCGTCCACAGTTAATCCTGTTGGATGTGGTTCGTCCTTCTTGGTGGTATGCTGACATTACCCTGGATACCGTGGCTCTTGATACATCACAAAGACTTGCTGTCTTGGTCACAGATGCGCCAGCAAGACGTGCCCCAACAATTTGTCCTCTTTTGAACTCTGGTATGTCACCCATAATGTTGCGTGCATTTCAATATTTTGAGCAAAACTGTGCTCTTACCCTGCTAATTGAACCTTCACACTCTGCTCTTACTGGTGCAATGTGCAATCAATGAAGTCTGGCTACCAGGCTGGTCCAATTTAGCCTTGAAACCTCCCACACTAAAATGACAGGTGTTTCAGTTTCATTGTCCAACGTATGTATACGTATGTATGTATGTATGTTATGTTATGGTAGCCCCCTGTGCTAATTCAGATTCTGCAGTGGTTTGAATGGAGAGACATATCATCAGTTACAATGGTAACTGATAACTGCTACTGACAATAAACACATAAGCACTGATAATGATAAATAATGTTTTTCAACTACCTCATGTAATGGAATATTGCTAACAGGAGAATTTAAATAATCCAAAACTGCAAGAAAACATGCAAAATATATTAGAAAGAAGCTACTATTGATGTGAGTCAGGTGAAGTACTGGGATGATCTCAAAAGTTATTTGTGCCCAATCTACAGCCTCGAAGCTGTAAAGGTTGTAGGATAGGCACTACCTAACAAAACAGAGTATACAGAAATTACAGAGATTTGATGTGATTTCAACACATGACATTGCTACTGAAGACTGTTGGACAGTGTATAACAGGCAATTAAAAGAAATCAATGGAAGCATACATTAAGCTACACAGTCTATCCTGCGATAAAATGTTTTGATTGCAGGATAGACTGGTATAGGAAGGTTGCTTCCTCAACCAAAAGCTGAACAAGCTTTGTCTTCAGAAAAGATGTCACAGAGAGTAGAAAGGATGTTGTGGATGTATTTATTGGAGCTTGGTCACTTGACAACATAAGGGAAGCAGCCAAACATTTAGAAAGGTGGGACATCTTGGGACATGACGGCATTGACTACTGCAGGCCATGATGTAGTCTACAGGACAGAGGGCAAGATGGCTCTCTGTTCAGTAAGGCCTGCACTTTTAGGATCAAGATAGAAAAGGACATCAATGCAGGAAAAATACAGGTGTACCTCTGTGACAAAGATATGGTGGTCCTCAACCAGCTGACCTTTTAGCTTTCATAAAAAATTCAGCTCACAATGAAGAGCATAATCGCACAAAAAAAGCTGATCCGGATAACATCCTGGGACATGTGCCCAAAGTTTAGCAGGAGTTTTATCTCACATCTTTAATGTCTCTCATAGTCACCAGATGCCTTAGAGGCTCCTTAATTATACCAGAAGCAAAAAAATCTGTTGCTTGCCTGAATCTGTAAGGTCATTATGCCTGGGTTATCAAACCAAACATGATGAACAACCTCCAGGCTGCTTCATATCTTTCTGCTTCAAGCTGTTAAACATCTGCTAAGGTTATGCACTTTACATTATTACACATTATATCACAGTTTTTAGCTTGTTATTTAGTAATTTAAAGATCACAGTGAAGCACAATCTTGTTTTGTTTTAGACCGGTCAAAATAACAAAAAGTTTCATTCGGTCGGATCTAATTTGATTTGTCTTGATTAGATTTCTTTTGATCACATGCATATTACTTAATTTAAATATGCTCATACTGCATTTTTCATTGCAAGGACTTTGTGCACTAGGCTAATGCCAAAGCTGTGGTTTACATGTGTTTTGTATAGAAAATGGGGCAGAAATCTATAGTCAATCTGCTGAAAAGCCTTTTTTTAGTTACTATTTAATGAACCGTCATAAGTTGTAGCTGCTGGGAAGGTTGGCTGAACTTATAAAAGAAAATATTTTTACTGCCTATCTAGCTTTAAATAATCTGCTTTGCTATAGTTTTTACCCACTATTTTCTATTTTTTAACAAAGTGTAACTTAACTGAAAAATTAAAAAGAAAAAATGGAGCGGAAGTAAAAGAAAAAATGGCCTCAGCCCAAAGAACCAACACAAAAAATGTTTTCTTTTCTTGCTATTCTCCACACACTTACATTGGATGGTAAACAGGCAGGTGAGTGAGCAGAGCACCATAGGAGGGAGTCGGAGAAGCAGGTTTCAGGAGGTGAGAAGATTTGAGACAGAAAGCTAGGGGAGACTTTCCCAACAGATGCCAGGAACGAGAAAGCTGGTAACTGAAGTCAAAGTACTGAGCAAGGCAAGGAAAACAGGTTACTCTTAAAGAGAGATAAAAAGTGGTAAGGGTCAGAACTCGAAGCGTGTGCGACACTGTGGAGATGAGCGTCTGATTACCACTCATGTGAGCAATACAATCTGGCATCTGCCTCATGGAACCAGCTCCTCTTTAAGATCCTCCTGCTGAACCTTAGCGAGCTCCAGCTGCAGGAACTATAACTGCCAGTCATACCCTCTGATTCAAACACCAACCTGTTCACACCTCTGTGGACATGATAGTCTGACTTCTAACAGGAATACCATGATGCTTTCATGAGATCATTGTAACTGAAGGCTACTGGCCAATTTAACAGAATTATGTATACCTAAGAATACACAACTTATTTTTAACCTACTTTAAGTAAGGATAATTCTTCAGTAAATTTAAAATGTAATAAACAGGTCAGTGCAACAGTGCAGTCTAGATTCTATCATCTGAGGTTGATCACTAAAGTCAAACTCTATGTACCTCTAAGTGCCCTTGAAAGGGTGATTCACTGTTTTGTTACTTCTAGACTATACTACTGCAACTCTCTCTATACTGGGATGGGATCTGATCACATTGCTCCCATATTGTCCTCCCTGCACTGGCTATCTGTATGTTTTAGGATTGTTTTTAGATTTAAATTTTTGGTTTGGGCTGCATGGGGAGTGAGTTTGGTAGTACTGTTGCCTTGCAGCACGAAGGTCCCGTTCAACTCCTGGCTGGGGGTCTTTCTGCATGGAGTTTGCATGTTCTACCCGTGCATGCGTGGATTCCCTTTGGGTACTCTGGCTTCCTCCCACAGTCCAAAAACATGACTGTTAGGTTAATTGGTCACTCTACATTGTAGAGATGGACATTGTAGATGTCCATCTCTACATACATACATTGCAGAGAGACCTTAGGTG